>NW_024423343.1:24399399-24400810 GCF_017311325.1 Ursus maritimus | reverse complement strand
CCCCCCCCCCCTCAGGGGCGCCTGGGTGGCACAGCGGTTAAGCATCTGCCTTCGGCTCAGGGAGTGATCCCGGCGTTGTGGGATCGAGTCCCACATCAGGCTCCTCTGCTGGGAGCCTGCTTCTTCCTCTCCCACTCCCCCTGCTTGTGTTCCCTCTCTCGCTGGCTGTCTCTCTCTGTCGAATAAATAAAAAATCTTTTAAAAAAAAAAGACCCCCCCCAAAAAAAAACAAACCCACAAAAAAAAAATAAATAAAATAAACCCAAACACTATGAAAACCTATATATAAATAGAATTAAATATTCATATATAGTTCATAACATACACTTAATTATAGAAAACTACAAGGAGATAAACGTTATGCAGTATTAATCCTGGACATTACAAAGAATGGAAAATTTATATGTGTTTTAAATGTAAGGGAAACAGAAATTATACACTGAGCACTAACTTGCATTGAAGGGAAAGAGAATATTTTGGCATCTCTCATTTTTACATTTTATGTTTCAGTGGAAAATAAATATTACATTAATATATAAACTTGTGAAGATGGCTTATTTGTTTTTTACACTAAATGACTTTCAAACAGATACATTTTGTTTTGAATGTGTCCTAGATTATTGAATTCTTTTTAAAATTTGGGTTTTTGAATATTAATTTAAATCTTTATAGGTTCTCTCCTAGATTTAAAGAGTTATTAACTTGTTTTTATAAGCAACAATTGTCCAGGCTATTATTTTAAATTCTATATGTAGGTTGTAGTTGTTGAAAAGAGTCTTATGGCTTCACTTCATACCAATAAGATGTACTACTAAACTTTTTAAATTCCTGTAAGTTCAGGTGTGCCTGGGTGGCTCAGTTGTTAAGCATCTGCCTTCAGCTCAGGTCATGATCCCAGGGTCCTGAGATCAAGCCCCACATCAGGCTCCCTGTTCAGAGGGAAGCCTGCTTTTCCCTCTCCCACTCCCCCTGCTTGTATTCCCTCCCTCACTGTGTCTCTCTGTCAAATAAATAAAATCTTTAATAAATAAATAAATAAATAAATAAATAAATAAATTCCTTTAAGTTCATTTGTTTATCTTTATTTCTCATATGTCCCAAGATTACTATATCTTTCCCAAATATATTAGAATTCTGTATTTTCTGCTTAGTTTTGAATTGTTTTATTGGTTGTTATGTTTGTTCCCTGAGTACAATATTTATTTTCCATGGTCATTCATCAATGCCACTTGTGCTAAGAGGCTCTGCAAGGATTTCTGCCTAATAGTCAAGGAAATTGTATTTATTGGTAGGGAAATCCTTAGCTACAGCTACTAAACTGCTATTAGTGCTATCCTTAACAGCTCATTACCACAGGAAGATGTGCTACGTACAGCATAGCTTAAATGAAAACAACATGAAAAAAAAAAAA